>NC_134575.1:45507759-45530259 GCF_050947875.1 Dermacentor variabilis | reverse complement strand
ACACTGGCTTTGCCACACACGCAACAACAACAAAACAACAAAGGCGTCGTCACATCTTACTTTTTTTATCGCAATGCAGCCGTTGGGAACCTGCATAGGTACTCTGGGTCGCTCGAGAGCGCATTGAGAAATCTTCCTCCAACCTTAGGTTCCTTTAAGCAAGGCAAATACTTTCACGAAGAACTCTTTCACCACCAAGTAACCTTTAACCAAACTCTTTCACATAAGCGCAGAAATTAAAAAGTATAGGAACTTTTGGGAGTACAGCATTGTCCGGATTGTGTGGAGTCGATACCCCTATGCTATACTTCCTATCGTGCCAGCACCAACTACTCCTTTGAGAAGTCGTCGCATGTTGATGACGATGATTATTTTCATACTATGGTATATGCCCCCAACGGTGGATTGGCAAAGCAGTGGGGTGGTACCTTTAAAGTAAGGGAGGAGAAACGGGGAAATATGGGGCAATATGAGAGTTGTCACAATGCTCCTATATGGTTTCCCTTATGCCAGAGAGGCAGGAATGAAATGGGCAATTTTATAGCCTTTCGTTCACCGTTTCAGGAAACCTTCAGTTCACATTGATTCCAAATGTGCGTTGGATTGACATAAGGTTTTTTTTTTTTCTGACGCTGACTAATATTGCCATACGGAGGAGCTCAAACAACTTAAAACTATGCCTGTCAGCAATATTTACGACTATTACTGAGCCTCCAAGTATAGAAGAAGTGCTTAATTATTCCTGAAAATGTTTTTCTAGACATATGTATTCTTTTAACAAAGTATCACAATGGGCAGTTTTAGGAAAATGAAGAAAAAAATTCAGGCGCGCTCCATTTCACTATAATATGCACCGACGCAAAATGTAACATGTTGTAAGAGTTGGGGTTGGGCATGAAATAGTAGCTGTCCCATGCCGTCGTCCAACTCATCCACGCTGAGGAAGTTGTTGAAGGGAGGGACTTGTTCTCATCGAGAACGAGGAATATGGGATTTATTTGCAATATCTAAATGAAGGGTGGAGAACGTTACAGTTCATCAGTCTAGCATGACTGAAAGAGAATGCACATTGAAGAGCCGGCAACGGCTGCTTAAAAACACTCTGTCCTCCCTAGATCCCTAGGTGAGGGAAAGCTGCCGTTCAACCTTCGTCCAATGGGAGAGTCATCGTAGTCGACCCGCCTTCGAGGGTAAGGGTTTACACATTCACTTGCGCACTTTGGTTTCACCGAACACACCGAGGTGAGAGGGTTCTCGTAGACAGAGGTCTTGACTCGAGCAGACACCTCTTGATCCCAGAGCTGACCCCGCAGTCAGTGGCCGCCGCGTCTGGCCCTTGACTGTGACGACTCTTGGGGCCCGTGGGATCGCACCGCAAAACACCCTGTTCCAGGAGTTCGCTTGCTCCAAACAAACCGTGAAGGCGAAGGTGAATCAACTAACAATACTCGGTCCGCCGACCGTCACTAGACATGCCAGCGCCATCGGGCAGTTGACGAGGCGCATTGTTGCCTTTACAAAGCGAGTCATCGCAGCGGGCTGGAAAGGGCTGGGTCGCTTCTCCGAAGATCGCCAGCCCCCGCAGGCCGATCGTAACAATGCGCAGTAAACTTGAGAGCGGTATTCGGTATTCAAAATGTTTCGTACTTGTCGCATTTCTTTTATTGGATTGTGTCTTCACTGTGTATTGTGCTCGAATCAAATGTAAATTGCTCATGTCGTAAGCCATAAACCAGGAAGGCACGGGACGCTTTCAAATGAAGATTGTTCGCTTTTAGCTCGTGCCTGCCCGCGCCATTGGGATATGGATAAACTTAACTTGAACCTGAACAGTCTTCTTCTAGATCATTTAATCAAAAGCTTCGCTCCACATGGATTACAAAATGTGCGTTAGATGTGCGTTGGATAAATGAAAGGCTGGACGACACAAATCGTGAGGATGGTCGACAAACCAAGACTGCAACTCAACCCGGACATCCTGCTCTCCGCAGGCATCGGAACTTCTAGTCTTGCGCCAACGAACACGAGGAAGGCCGCCTCACGCAACGCCTGATCCCGAAGTCACGCAGCGTGAATTAACGATCAAAAACGCGTCCACACTCCGCATCCTCGGGCTCCTTCTAGGGAGAGATGGAGCCGAGCGATCGAAAATCCAGAAACTTGGAGACAATATCACGTGAGTAATGCGCTTGGTGAAGAGAGCGGCCAACCGAAGACAAGGCCTCAAAGGCAAGACACGCTCCACCTCACGCACGCGGGAACTCGACGTCAGCCGCCTCACGTACATGTCCTTCCTCGGCTTAAAGAACGTCAAAAGAGAGAAGCTAGCTGAACATTCGCTTAGGCAAGGTACACAAGCTTGCTTCGAGCCTTCCCCCCACCACGTCTACAGAGAAACGCCTCCAATAGGGCGTACCAAACAAGTGGGAGAACTCGCCGTATTGCGGCGTGCCAGCCAATTAGAACGCCCGCCTGAATCTCACGACAACGGGCTGGGCTACCTTACGCTGGCAGGGATACGGCGTAGAAGGCGAGCCGAACCGTAAGCAGCGAGTAGGCCACTGCAAATCGGAAACCAAATTTGTGTTTCTCCTATCCCACGAAACATGCAAACCGGAACACCGCGCAAAACGAAGAGAGAGGCAAGAGCGCTCGCAATGCAGTGCTCCTACGGGAGAGAGGTAACGGCCGCGTCACCGACGCAGCCAAGTACAGAGGCAGACAGGTATCCGCCCTTTGTGCAGTTACCAATCTAAGAGAAGTACTTGCAGCGTCCACGGTACATGCAGCCAGGCACATACAATGCGGAGGAGGTAGCTAATAGCCCTCGCAGCCGCCACGGCTATCAGACTGGGTCACGATCCTGACAGACGCGCAAACAGCGCGGCGCGCAGTTACACGGTAGGCAGAACATCAACAGCCGCCTAACGCATCCTCGAACGCGCCGATCCCTTACCCGTACTGCATATCGTCACGACAGCGCGCGACACTCCTCCCCAGCAGGCACCGAAGGAGCCCGCGCTGCGGCCCGAGAACGCACTCTCCGTTGGAAGTCGGCGCCTGCGTCGTGTGCCTCTTTCTGTGTCCCGTTATTCGCGCCGTTTGCAAAAGGATGTGTTCGCACCAAGAAGCCCGGTTAGCCACTGTTCTGAAGTACCCTCCGGGTAGCCTCACTATAGGAGTCAGAGTAACGGTCGCTCCAGAGAAACCCCTACCGCGTAGGTGCATGGACGTTCACGCGCACGACAGACTGGGGGGAAGAGCGTATGTGCCCCGCCATGCCCGGAGCTCTCGATGGAGGACTCTGTAGTTAACAGGCAACTACGCAACCCAACGCTTTTTCCACACGGCACGAGACACCATCTCATTTACCCCACACTTTACGAATACGACTGCAAATTCCGCCGCACGCCAACAACCTGTACCACATGGTACGGAAATGCGACCGAAACACCAACATGCCATCCCTCATCTCACATTGGAGCAGTGGGAGACCCGCTCACCAGCCTCGGTGGATGGATGGATCTTATGAGCATCCCCTTTGGAACAGGGCGGTGGGTGGCGCCACCAAGCTCTTGCTATTATAGTGCCTAATGTCCTACCAAGGTTAAAAAAGAAATACACAAAAAAGGAAGCAATATGAACTCCCACGACCAAATTTTCTGACAACCTATTGCAAACTTTGCTTTTGTACGTCTCCGTTTTCAGTCGTTTCCCTACTTTTCTTCCACCATTCTTACAATCGCCTTTTACTAATCCCTATCTCGGACATGTTTACTTTTCCCTGCTCTCGCTGAACCCAAGGGCTTCAAGGAGGCCAGTGGCGCCTAAATCAACCGCTGGGCAGATGTCTTAACATTCTAATAAAACATGATCCGTCGTTTCTCTAGCTCTACCGCAGCAAGCACATGCTTCCTCTTCCTTCTTATATTTCGCTTCATAGGTACGTGTTCTAAGGCATTCTGATCTCGCTTCGAAAAGTAATGAGCTTCCCTTTGAGTTATCATAAATTGTTTCTTTCCTGATTTCGTTTTTTCCTCCTGAGTAGTTACTCATGGCCGGTTTCTTTTCCATTGCTGCCACCCACCCATTATTTCAGCCTCTCTGACTTTCCGCTTGACATTCTTTGTGGCTGTGCTGCCCACCCTACAGGCCGCATACTTGCTGGTAAGCTTCCTAGTTCTTTTCCTCCACTGTGAATCAATGTTTATCCTGTACAGACACCTCAAAACTATCCCAGCCCATTTACTTTCTTCCATATTCCACAGTCGTTCTTCATAATCAATTTTACTGTGAGCTTCCCTCACTTCAAGACTAGTCCAGCCCATATCACCCTGCACAGCTTCATTTGTAGTCTTCCCGTGGGCACCCAATGCGAGGCGACCCACTGACCTTTGGTTCCCATCGAGTCCTGATTGCACCCCTGATTTAAAGCGAACAACCGCATTTCCAAAAGTAAGTCCTGGAACCATTACACCTTTCCACATACCTCGGAGAACCTCGTACCTATTGTATCCCCATAGTGCTCTGTGCTTCATTATGGCTGCATTTCTCTTCTCCTTTACTGTTATTGTTTTTTCCTGTGTTTCCATACATCTATTGCTTCGTTTATCCATATACCGAGATATTTGTATTCTGTTACCCGAGGTATTTCCTGGCCCTGTATCTCCCCTGTCTGTTCACTGTTTTCGTTGAATACCATAACACTTGATTTTCTAACACTAACTTTCAAACCTAAATTGTTGCCTTCCTACCCACAGATATTATCCAGACGTTGCAAATCACATTGTTTGTTAGCTAGCAACACAATGTCGTCCGCATAAGATAAACCTGGAAGCTGCTGCTCTACTACTATACCTGCCTGTTTGTATGAGATATTAAACCCGATATTACTTCCTTCTAGCGCCCTCTCCATCCTCAACATGTGCATCATAAACAGCAGTGGGGATAAAGGCCTCAGTCTCAGTCCCTTGCTGATATCAACGTTCTCCTCGCTCCTCATCTCTTCCCATTCGACGCAAACGGTATTTTCCAGGTAAATCTCTCTCAAAAGTTGTAGACAATCGTCACCTAAGCCTTCCCCTTCCAGAATATCCCACAAAATGTTGCGGTCTACGTTGTCATACGCTCCTGTAATGTCTAAAAAGGCCACATATAACGGTCTGCTTTCTACTCTTGATATTTCAATACACTCAGTACGAACAAATAACTTATCATCCAAACGCCTACCTATTCTGAAGCCATTCTGAAGTTCTCCCAAAATGCCATTATTCTCTGCTCATGCTTGCAGCTTTAATTTGATTGGCTGCATTGCTAGGAGGAGGAGTAGATTTTAATGAAGGGAAACGAGGAGAGGTCGGCCTGGAGAGCGTGTCTCTAGCCTGCTACTCCTCACTGGGGAAAGGGGGATTCGTGGGAAATACAGGGAAAGGTAGGTGGCGGGTGATTATGTTATGGTACAATGAGATACATTATACACGTTGTCCAATATGCGGATACGCACTGCAGACGCAATACATGTAAGAGTAATCTTGTCCATATAAAAAGTAATCTTATTAAAAAGTTATTGCGCAAACACATTTCGCACTGACTGCACGTCTCACAGCTTCTAGAGGCAATCGTCTAAACCAGTCTCACTTAAAAAGTTCAAAAGTGATCTTATGGCACGTTGGGCACAGTGAACCAAAAGCTTTTCTTCTGAAAAGGGGCGGGAGTCCAAGCTGTCAACAGTAGATTTGAGTGTTCTTCGTTCGGCCGCATATTCAGGACACACGCAAGCTACGTGAGTTATTGTCTCAAGAGTGTTACAGACGCTACATTCAAGGTCCCGTGCTTGTCCAATCTTGTGAAGGTATCGGTTGGTGTATGCCACACCCAGCCATAATCGATGAATGAGTGTTTCCTGGCTTTTCCACAACCGAAGTGGAAGCTGGAATTGTAATCCAGCGTCAAGTCTATGGAGGCGCTCTTGTCGATGTTCGGGGTTGTCCCAATGTCGCGCCGTAGAGCTTTTAATGGAGGTATGGAGCAAGGCGTTAATGTCATACCGGGAAAAATGAATTTTTATAATGGTTCCGTCATTGTGCGCCTTTTTTGCTTCCGCGTCAGCCTGTTCGTTTCCAGCTATTCCACAATGGCCAGGAATCCACTGCAGCACGATGGTATGCCCGGAATGAGACGCCTCAGCAAGCAGAGACATGATATCATAAACCAGCGGACTATATGCGGTTCTGTCACTCGTATAATTGCTGATGAGTTGCAGTGCTGGTTTTGAGTCACAGAACACTGTCCACTTCTCGAGACTCTGTTGTAGTATGCAGCGAACTGCTTCTCGAACTCCGGTCAACTCAGCTGCTGTAGACGACGTCCTATGTCCTATCTTGAACCGTTGTGCGATCCCCATTCCTGGTACTGCGTAGGCCGCCGCGGAAGAGGTCTGTGCCACAGAAACATTTGTAAAAACATGTTCGTAATATCAATACATGTAGGCAATGTATGATAGCGCGAAATGCTTGAGCCCAGCAAGCGGCATCTTCGACTTCTTCGTTATTCCAGGGATTGAGAGTCTCACCGTTGGCTTTGTCATCGTCCAGAGTGGAACTTCGGGTATGTCATACGGTTTGAAGTCCGACGGCAATAAGTCTTGCTGCGACAACACGGCTTCCGAGTAGGCGGACACAGGCCGTACGCTTGTGACGTTCGTGAGTGGATGATTCCTGTGTCTAGTCAGTAGCCTTAGATGCACTCGCAATGGCTCATGTTGCAGATAAACTCGAGCTGGGCACTCACGTGCCTCTGCAATAGTGCCCCAAGTAAACGCACATCGTGGTAGTCCTAGGCAGATTCTCAGTGCGCGAGCCTGGGCACCTTCAAGTGTGCGTACAGCAGTTGTACAAACCCGAGAAAGTACAGGCGCACTGTAGCGGAAGTAGCCACCAAAAGTGCCTGGTAGAGCTGCAGAAGAGATGATTTGGGTGGCCCCCATGATTTTCCAGACATATGTCGAATGATCCGAGTAAAGCTGTCCATCTTTTTCCTTAATCCAGAGAGGTGCTTCGACCAAGATAAGTCACGGTCGATGATGACTCCGAGAAACTTGTAGTGGGTTACTGAAGGAAGCATTGCTAGCCTGCAATATTACCGATGTAATGGTCAACGGTCTGTACGAGTGAATTCTATCTTTCTTCCCCTTACCTTTACAAATTAAATTAGATTCTACTTTGTCGCGAGCAGTCTGGTATTCGTCTATCTTTTAAAGTTTTTTCCACTGCTTTCTCCAGAGCTTCCTTACTTTTTGGTCCTAGTTCATTAATCAGCTTAACGGGAACCTCGTCTAGCCCTGTGGCTGTGCGCTTAGGAATTTTCTTTTTGGCTTTCTTCCAGTTCAAATTTGCCAGCACTAGCTCCTCTTCCATCTGGTTCTCTTTCATGCTATTTTGTTCTTTAAATACAACCTCGTCATTGCCTTGGAAAGATTCGGATGTTATTTCTCGGACGTAATTTAAAGCCGCTTCCCCTTCCAGTTTGTTTCCATCTTCGTCTAGGATATGTTGTATTGTTGTTGACTTCCTGCCTAATCATTTTATGTGGTTCCAAAATATTCTAGGTGCGGCCTTCTTTTTCTCACGTATTTCTGAAAACCAACGTTCACTTTCACCTTTTATATTGGCTTTCACGAGTATTTGAACCATAGACTTTTTCTCCCGGTATATTTCCCATCTACTGGCTACTTCATCCTGCGGTAACTGCGCCTTCTTTGCCTGCCTGTGCTCTCAAGATGCTTTCTGTCATTCGGCAATCGTTTCTCGTATCTCCCTGTTCCACCAACTTTTCGGTTTCTTTTTTCCTTTCCAACAAACATGTTGTTTCTCTTTCCGTATTTCTGTCGTTATTACACTTAGCAGCTCACTCTTGGCCATTTGCCAAGTTCTTCCTCGACTCTAGTGACTATATTTGTTATTTGTTTAGCATGAAAATTTGGACTGGCCATTTTGCACTTCTTGCTCTCTTTTCCAACTACATATCCCCTTTTCAAAATGCTGAGTTTATGGTCACTCCCTATGCTGCTATACCCTTCATCATCAATTACCCTTTCTCTCAACTTATCATGAATTTCTTCTGTCACCAGACAGTAATCAATGATTGATTGCCGGTTTCACACTTCCCACGTGATCTGCCCTTCATACTTAGGCCCTGGATTCACGATAACGAGGTTATGTCGCTCAGAAAGGTCTAGCATTGACTTCCCGTTGTTGTCGGTATAGCCACCCAAATCCTGTGTGTGGGCATTCATGTCGCCTAATAGGATAATTTGGGCATCATTCCCGAAACCCTTAATATGAGAACTTATGCATTCCACTAACTCTTTAGTTTCCTCTGTGAAATTATTTCCGGTCCACAAATACGTAACACCCAGCCAACTTGTCTTTTCCACTCATTGTACCTAATAACCAAAGATGCTCTTGACATTTTGATTGACTCTTTTCCGTTTGGCTCCCTGACGGATGAGCATTCCGACTCTCCCTCCCTTTCTTTCCGACTTAGTTCTGTTGCGCCCTTCCCAAACATAATTCTCAATCGCTGTCGGCTCTTCCGAATCTCTAAGGTGCGTTTCTATAACCGCATACACCCCTATTTGTTCTCTATTTAACTGCTCCTCTGCCCACTTTTCCTTTCTTCTGCCGCCCTGCATGTTTATGCGGCCTATTGCATGGCGAGCGCTCTTTCTTGCTTTCCTCCTCTCTCTCAACCCTGCTTACCAGCGTCACCTGGCGAAAAGGGCAAGGGAGGCGGCCAGGCCACATGGCTTCCTAGACTGAGGAGGCCACCCACAATGAAGGCGACCAAACAGCTTCGTTCGTTCTTAATAAAGTTCACATATAATTTCCTATAGCGTAAGCACGTGACCCCAGTGACGGTCGCTCTCCCCCAGCGTGGTTATTACGTCACAGGCTCGCCCTAATCGATTCGTCAGCCGCCTGGTGATCGAGTTCTCCGTACTCGGCTCGACTGCGAACGTCTGTCTTCCTCTTGCGCTCGTCTAGCTATTATCGATCTCCGCTGTGGCGCCGGAATTCCTCGCAGCAGACGACAAGGAGCACGCCTTTTCAGAATCTCCGGTCAATCAATGCATCGATCGTTTGGCGTATGAGCCGGCGAATGCGAGAACCCCAAGGGCCGGCATCAGGTGCATCGCTTACTCTGTCACTCCTCTCACCACCAATTAAAAACAATCGTCACTACTTCGTTCGTTTAATGAACAGACGTGATTTGATGCCTGCCTTAATAGGACAGAAAGAAGCAGCGCATGACCACTGATCGATTGTCCAATTGTTTGTGAACCTGTTAATCGAGCCATTGATCGGAGGGCTTAATAACTCGTTTGTAAATCGATAAAGAAGCAATTGTTAATGCCTTGACTAGCAGCATGAGTGCTGTACTTTAACGAAGAAGAAAAACGCGTGGGCCACGAAGCTGTTGAATAAATAGAATTCAAAAGGAAAATGAAGAAAAGAAAGATCTCGCAAGACGTGGCTATGAGAGGTCTCATATCCGTGGGATGTACTGTCTAAACTCGACGGCACAGGGCAACGTTCCCGGGTCACGAGTTTCGAGAAAGAATGATTATCTTCTTGATGTATTGTTGTTCCCGTCTTCACGCGCTTCAAGTTGGTGACTGCAATGCACTTTGCCACTGACTGGCAGCGTCTCTGCGTTGATCAGTATTCATCAGACAGGTTCAGCATAACAGGAGCGGTGCTACCGATCGACGTGTGCCGGAAATACGCGGATGTGGGAAGCAGCGGTGGGGGGCGCATCGCTTGGAGCTGCGTTTGACCAAAAAAGCCCGCAATCTTTTATAGCAGACACCACCGTGGCTGCAGCCGACGAACAGTCTCCAACTTGTCTCCAGGTGCAAATGCGTCGACAGCGAAATAACGTTAAGAAGGTGGTTTTATGCATTTCCCTTTTCGGAGAGAACTGTTTGTTGATCACAAAGTCGAAAGGTGTCGCTGCAAGCACTGCTGTTCTGTGGAGATGATGTCGATTCTTATTTGTTGCCGTCACCGTTCAAACAGAGTGGTAACAAGTAGCCACCTAACCTGCTTGAACTAATCAGGCAGGTTATACATGCTTTTCAGTGTAGTATATTGCCTGCATCGCCTTATTTCTTTTTTCTGTTCCTCCTAACTTCTATAACTTGTGCCACTACTCATGCCTGTAACGGATCCGGTCATATCAATATTTTCCCTGCTTTCTTTCCCCATCAATACTCTAAACGCCTCTTGCTCATCTCGACTGCTGACCGGTTGATGCTCCCATCCAATTTGAATCACAGAGCTCCTGGAACGTATGTGACTCTCGCTAGGTATTCGTATTCCATTACGGTGGGCTGAATTGTCTTCGTATTTTTGTTGCAGCAGACACACGCCTCATCCGGTTGCGAATAGTTGCTCCGGATCGTAGAAGTTTCCCAGCAGTGCGACAATTAGGAGGCAACCTGGCGCCCTCATTCGCGCTTCTGGAGACGTACGCACCTATGTGCAGCGTTCGCGTGTCTGAAGAGTCTGTCCAACACCTTCTGTGCATCTGTCGCAAGTGTGACGACCCGCGTCTTTTATTCCGCGCTACGCTGTGTCAACTGGTTTCAAAAGATCGTTCTCGGTGGCAAAAGCACCATTGCCACGCGCGTCGTGAGTCCAGAAAGCAATGGGTGCACTAGTGAAGTTTCGGAAGTCGACAGACTTCAGTGAGTGACTGCACATTCTATGCGTGTACTTCCGGATGAAGGAGCACCCTCAGCGTTTTGGTGATTGCGAAGCATCCTCTGCCTAATTGCAAGCACTGTTTTTTTTTTTTTTGGTAGAGGTAAGTTCCTGTTCTGTCCAGCTTTCGGTCGAGTGTCAATAAAATAAAATAAAAATACCTAGCCCTGTGGTGGGGCCCTAACTTCGGTCTCTCAGCACGACAGCCCTGTGAGCCAACCACAATGCGACAGTATTTTCCTCTTTCGTATTGTATTTGTTACAGCAACATGTACAGGTAACAACCCCTGTTTGCCAGTCTACAGTGACACCCCCAAATACCGGACACGTAGAAACACAATAAAACAATCGCCCGATGTGCATGGTTCAGAATGGCGGGCACAACGACATTCAAACCCACGCAGATGAGGCACCATCGCTGTTCCCCAGTTCCAGTGAGAACGGTTTGCTTAAAATGCGCACAGGGCTTCGAATAGCGGTGAGGACAAGCGCTTCACCAAGACAGGGACATATACCAGCTCGGCCGAAAGTCAACTTCATCGTAAATGCGCTTTGTGTGCGCGCCCATGTGAATAAAATGCAGCCCCGAAGGAACGATTGCTTCGGCGTGGCGGTGCATCATTCGCTTGCGATTGTGGCCTATTATCAACCTCTCCGGGTGTCATTAGGGCACAATCTCATGCAGCCAGTTGGCACACCAATGCCGTCTGGCTCTTTGAGATGAATGGCGCGTTTTCGCTGAGGTTGACAGACGCAGGAATTGAGACGCGCGAACAACGGTCAACCTTAGCGTTGTCTTTCGCGTGCATCACGTGGTACAGCAACAAGGGGCTTATATAAGCGAGAGCGTCCCAGTTTCTGCCAGTCTTCCACGTGGCCATTGGCTTAGGCAGACTTTTCTTTTTTTTTAGGAGAGAGGGTAAAAGTGGGGGTGGGGTGGGAGGGGGCAAGGAGGATAGCTGGACTTCTTGAAAGGGGCACGCACACGGTGTGCCGCCAGCTGGCTACCCCCGCTGTGCGTGGCCGTTGGCCAAGCGCGGTGGGGTAGCCAGGTGGTCATTCTAGGCTACACTGCCTTTCGAGACGTTGCGCTAGACTGCGCTGCATTTGGGATATGCGCACATTTTCGAATCATTTCTACCCAGCACCTACCGCTACGTAGAACGCTGTGTGCCAGTTCACCGCCTTCGCAATCGGCCCAGATCGTAACGGAACGGGTTGTAACGTCTTTTTTTTTTTTTTTTCGCCGCAGTTCGTTCGTCACATCATCGCCGTCTCGGCGCTGTCGCCTGCTATGGCGTCAAGCACGCACTTGCCCACTTTACACAAACGCTTCATCTCGTAACGGTTTTCAGAACCGCAACCAATGCTGTATGGTGCAGCTTACCTGCAAAATAATTCGTACAGCATCGAATCCCACAGTGTGTGGGATCTGTATAATGCTCAGTAACTACATCTTGCTTGTGCATTTACTGCATTTTTGACGCATTATTTGTTTTCTCGAAGAAGCGTTGAAGAACAAGACGGTGTTATTATGTACACGGTGTCGTAAAAAAAGTTTGCATGATGTATAATGAGCAGCGTTGTAGCTTATTATCGATACGGAGTTTATGATGTAACATTTCCACCAGGAACCGTATGGCATTACTGTTACGTTTACAATGCTCTACTCGTATAATAATCTGTAGTATATGGCAAAGCATATCTGCATTGACACACGTTGAACCGTGGGCTATGGTGCACTAAGTGACTGACCAACGGACAGGCGCCATGTGCACGCTCAAAGTGGCCAGCAGGTTCTGATTGAATAGATATCCCGATAATAAATTTGAATTAGAAATTCCGGTTATTCGCACCTGCTCCCGAAGTATGCCGTCTTTCCATCCCATCAGTTAGGCAGTGCGTACCAAATGCAGCTCAAACCCCGGCGGTTTTCTGTTTTCCTGTACATTTCCCTCTGACGATCCCAGTCTGCCGTGTCTATGCGGCGTACAGGTAAATGTACTCGTTCCTTAACCACAGCGCGAAATTACGCTGATTAGCTAAATGAGCACTTTGGCGCGTCATTACAGCTTTATATCGAACTGTATGGCAGCAGTTCTATTAGACCGAGCAATCGGTCTCCTGTGCCCGCGTATACCGTTGTCGTCAAGCCACCCTCCACAACTTCAGAGATTTCTCCGTGAGGAATTCGGGGCGCAACCGAATAATTCCCAGAAACGACACGCCCTGCTGCAACTTCCTGGATCGACGGAGTCACCGGCGCACGGATAACCCCCACCCCACCCTCCTCCTTCCTGTTCCCTTTCAGCGCATGCGCACGCGGGTCCGCTGATGCGTGGCGCGCCTGCCCGTCACCTGGCATCCGCGGGGCGCCCGTCTCTTATAACAATGACCTTTAGCTGTGATCACACGCGCCGTACGATGCAGAAACCCGCGTAGCTAATTGCCGCTTTCCCTGCTGTCCAGATTGGAGAGGCGAGCGTAAAAAAAAATTTAATAAATACGCTTCGGAGAAACCGAGGATGACGCTCTTGACCGGTCGACAATGCATCCCCATCGTTCTGTCGCTGCCGCCGCCATTCTCCCCCCCTCCCTTTCTGACCCTCTCCGCACGCAGCTCCAAACCCCGCCCCGCTCGATTAATCTCGCTTTCCGGCCAGCCAATGGCAGAAGCCGTGATCGGGGTGCGCGCTGCTATTGGCTGGGTGGCGCTACTGGCAGTGATACGCTTTTACCTCTTTCTCTCTCTTTTTTTTTCTCTTTGCCAGCTTGTCTACGTACTCCCTCTTTCGGGAATGCTCCCGCGAAAAAAAAAAGGGGGGAGATGTTGCTGCCCTCTCGCGATGTTCTTTTGAAGCCCTTGTTTTTTTCCTGGCTCTCTTCCTTTCCATCCTTTCGTGGAAAGCTCCCGCTGCATTCCAGACCGGTGAAAAAAAAAGCGAAGTCCGGATTGCTGACGTCGGCAGCACTCAGCTCTGTTCGATGGGACGCCGATGTCGCCGCCGCCACGTCGCCCCTGCTCCTTCCTACCTCTAGCCATTCATTTGCCGTCCGCCGGTCTCTCAAACTTTGAGAGAGTCTAAACAGAATTTCGCTTTTACTGCAATCGTCGGTGCCGCGTGTACGTATTAGGCTTACGCTGCGAGAAGGGCTTACGCCGTGATTTGTGCCATCCTGTCGCGGACGCCAGAAAAGAAAAGAAAGTGGGTTTCGTCTGAAACTCTCGCGGGGCCTGCCTCGCCTGTTGGAGTTTCGCGTCTACGGTTGTGGCTGTACGGCGGCTGTGGACTGGCCCGTTGTGGTTTCTCCGGTGAAATTAAGGTGCGCGTCGCCCGAGAAGACGTCATTCGAAGACGCCATGTGCACCTGCGGCTACCATTTTCTTGTGGCCGCAATGTGGCTGTCCGCGGCCGAGGCTGTCGGATTCCCGTCGTCTGACTGCTAGGACTAAACAGACTGCTCTCTCACTGCAAGGTAAGTTATGCTTGCTCGAACCCCAAGTCGCGCGTCCCCGGTAATATCCATTTCGGTGATATGAAGTTCGAGATGATGATAGTTACTGACTATGCTTCCGAGGCCTAAACGTTACGAGGCTGAGAACAAAGCGTTACGTTGCAGCATGGATTAGAGAAACCGAGCCGTTGCGTAGCGGTTCTACGTGCATTTCTTCATTTTCTGGCGTATCGGGCAATACGTTGCCATAAGCGATCCCGTGATTGGCCACTGCGACTTCAGGTTAGGGCTGATGAAATTCATCTGGCGTCCTGGATGAATGCCGATCGATTATGGGACGCTTAGGATGGCTCGCGCCTCGCGAAGGCTGGTATCTTTATATGTACGGGCGAGAACCAGCAAATGCAGCCTCCGTTTCACCCAGTAATTTGCCTTCAAGGCCTTGTCCTGTCTTGCAACGAAGAAAGCGCCAGCGTGGTCTCGGAAAATGTTGCGGCGTCCTTAATAAAGAATTGCATTATTACAACGAATTTATTCTGTTATTCCGCCCTGTTCATGAAAGCGTTCGCAAGCCTTATTCGGCTTCTTGAGTTCGTATCGAGAATTGTCTCGGATAAAGAAGCTGTAGATAACGAAGCCGTTAACTTGGTCTTTGTATTTATTCCCGAATATTCTGAGCGTGTTGGTAGGAAACCTGGGGAGGGTTTGACGGGGGGGGGGGGGCTGGTGGTGGAGAGATGTCTTCAGTGAGCCATATGAAAACATCAAAGGATCAACAGTCCGTGTAATTAGGGTCGCGTTCACTGCCTTTAAGCTGCTCCTGGACTGTCCATCTGGACAGACCAACAGGCGGCTGTACCATCAGCAACGGCAACTGAGCGAACCTTTTTATCGTCTGCTCTGTATCGGCGTTTGGCCTTTACGGTCCTGTCGCGTGCGCCAAACTGAACTCACACGCCTCGCGCACGCACGAAACGGGACCTGAGTGCGCAGCTGATGATGGCCGCGCAGCATCCCCCTCCCGCCGCGATGGACGCCATGTACGATCGAAGGCGGCCATCTTTGAGCAGCGGGATATTGCGACGGCGCTGCAGGCGCGTGGCCGCTGCTGCGGCGCGCCATGATGCCGCGTGTCCCCGCGACCGAGCGGTACGACGACGCAAGGGAGGGCGAGGGGTGTGTTTGTGAAGAGGTGTTTGTTCGCCTCCTGGATCGATGGGGCTTCCACGAGCGCTGGCCGGCCACTGGGAGGAAATTGGACGAGGAGGAAGTCACGGAGAGGTGGGGGTGATGGGAGACACTGCCATGGCCAGTCGGTCGGTATACACCGGCTGGGCGCACGGTTGTAATTGCTGGTGTTCAGACCCCCCGCGACAGTGCTCCATAGTGGGGCGTCCCACGGTGTTGCGGAGATAACACGACGTCCAGAAATAACTGGCTCCCGCGGTGCTCAGGATTGCGCCTTGTTGGCGACGCGGTTGTGTGAGCCTGAGCGTGATTAGAGGATGCTTTGCGACGAAAAAAAAAGGGGGGGGAAGAGTCAGACACTTTATAGTGTACGATGCGATGTAACTCCCTAGGTGGAGTCTGTGTGACGAGGTGGCCACGGATATTAAAACATTGTGCAGAACTGTTGGCCGAGGTGTAATTACTTGTGAAGACGCGTCTGCCATGATGTGGGACTGCGACATTCCGGGAATAGACCCGAGAGGCCACGGAGAGGAAGAGGGAGGGAAAGGGTAGCACATGAGAACACTTAGCAACCACCCCATCACTTCCGCACTTTGTTCAATTTAATTTGACAGCCGTGAGCACAGCATTTTCATGAAAGGGAAAAAAATGTCAGTTTCGCGTCACGCAAGCCTTAATCAAGCTTAGAAGGGTTATCTCAGTTTACATATTATTCCTCGTTTGTGTCGAAGTATATCTTCTGCTTTCATGAACGACCGCGTCCCACGTCGATATTTTAATTTTTGCGTTGTATATGTCTTTATTTCGCATCGTGTTTCTTTTTATTCCTTCTTTTTTTTGCTTTTTAATTCTTCGTCCTTATCGTCAAACTAGCATGCAATGCATTTGACTATGCCAACCTTTTAAACTTTGATTAAAATCCCTCCCCTCTTTCTCTTGTTGTTGCTTGTTACCTGAGCTGTGGTGATATCACGCACTTCTCTGTAGCGGCGCAGGCGGCGACAGAGCAGACAGTGTACTACGCCAAGCTGAACTAAAGCTTCGCCCCAAAGGCGGCGCGTCTTGCGGGAAAGTTAGCTTGGGTGTACGGAAAATGGTCTACCCATATCAGGGCTGCGTGGATTTTACTAGCTTACACCCAGTGCTACTGCATGTACTGGCGTTAAGCTCTACAACAGCACAAGCACACATTTGTGCAAAGTCACGCACCCACCTATACAGTGCGTCTTTGGAGAACGTAAAGTACTCCGCGCAGTACTCACATTTTATCAAAAGAGAGAGATAGAGAAAGAGAGATAAATGAGATACGAAAGGCAGGGAGGTTAACCGGAAAATGGATATCCAGTTTGACACCCTGCACTGTATCACGGGTATGGGGAGAGAGAAAATAGCAGCAAGAGTGTCCGAATGAGATATATGCGTCAGCCTGGATTGAACGTTTCTGCAGAGACCTGTCTATGTCAGGCCACTAACTAGTCCGCGCTAGCCCGATGACGAATGATGATGATGATAATGATGGCCTGACATTATGGCTCATACCCACACTGGTGATTGGCCGATGAAGAATCTGTTTATCGCTTCGTCTCTATCTTCCTGCGAACGATTTCTGTGTTGTTCTTCGCACTGTGGTCATGCAGTACGAAATGTACGCATGACATTCGCTGGCAATGCGATCCCATTATACCTTATCTATGTTCGCGCAACGCCGAGCACAGAACGTTTAGCATATGAAAGAAATAAAGGTGCTGAAGGTACCGTGACCTATAAGACGATGTCCCCATTTTTTTCCGATGAGCGCAGAGGTACACGTTTGTCGTGCAAGATAATGCTGATAAACATTTCGAAATATCGAACGCGTTTCCACTGAAACTGCATCTATAGCGGTTCCTTGAGACAGGAAGCGCCTTCCGTGCCTCTCGTCGGATTCAGACTCATTATAAGCAAGCGTGCTATGCAAATTCCTAATCTTTGCTGCCGTTACTATCACAGTGCCCTAGCGTATTGAATGAAACGCTGTTGCTACGCGGTGTTCCAGGTCGCGATCATTTCCTAGCATGACTCACTGTGCGGTGCAGACACGTATCTGCTTTAACTCGGGGTATAGTTAGCGTATCGTTCTAGCTCACTTTGCAGCGTTACGTGTAAGAGCTTTCAGAACTCTTTCCACCCTGTAGGTAGTTTGCCGTGCGCACGAAAAAATAAATTGATTTGCGAAACGTGCGTGTGATATTATGAGACGCGTTCCTTCGTTGTCGTGAGCGATCGTGTAAACTTGAATCCACCGACAGAGAGCAGAGAAAAAGACATGAATATTTTTTTTTTGCCTTATGCAGACTTTGAATATTTTAGTATTTCATTTGTTACACCTTGAGCGCCTGTAGCTCATTGTTCATAATGAATGCGTTGTTAGTTCTTGTATCATGTTATTGAGCCTTCAGTGGTAAAAAATTGAATTACTAGACTAATTATACCTTTCTCACGGACAGACCAATTGATTGATTGATTGATTGATTGATTGATTGATTGATTGATTGATTGATTGATTGAAGCGTCGACAACGTTTCTTGCCTTTCGTTCTCCTGCAAAGGCTCCCAGCGAATCTGCGTTCAGCCACTTTAAACCGGAATTTAGCAGTATAGGTTTAAGCGACTGGCTGCAACAACATTGAGCAAGTTGCAGGGTATTATTTGGCTGTACGATTAACTAGCATTCCACAAGGTTTCATAAGTACGTACGAATAATTTAACAAGCCATTGCTGAAGCAACATGGTTTGCAATACGATGAAATACTTTATTTCAGTCACATTTTAGTAGCACAGAAAGAAAGATGAAAAGGCAGCGACACATTCTATTCCACTCGTATAGTTTGGTCGATAATGTTATTAAAAATTTCATAAACCTGCTCTATATAATCACGTATACTCGTAATAGATATGGTTTTGCACATTCGATGCTGTCAAGTGCGTAGCTTGGCTCTTTATCCTTGAAAGAATAATAGGTATTAACTATATATGGGCGTAACAAAGAAAAGGAATGTTGCTCTCGAAAACTACATAACCACTCGGTCTCACATGACAAAACTTCGTCGTGCGCGAACGTGAACTGAATTTTTTAATAGTCAGTGGAGATGTATATTCACCTACCTTCGTCGCCATACTGTGACTTATAAAAATTAATCATGTCAATCAGCCACATCGTCTCGCATCTGAAATGAAGTTATCCATGCATCAATTAAAAAAAATCAACGATTTAGTTTTTAGATCTGTACCTCAGAAACAGCACTTATAGATTGCAGAATCGTCTGGTTTGGTGTGCTACTCTATATAGCGGACACTATAATGAAAGACAGGAGAAAAGATCTGCTTCAAATTTCATCATATGTTTCGGTAATGTCTTGAGTTTACCTAATTGTGCGCGTGCACACAAACAAAATCATCAGCAACGAAAGTGAGGCACAATTCAATCTGGAAGCAACTGTAGGCTTTATGTGCCCAATATCGACCGAGATGAGCGAAAAGTACGCTGAAATTTGAGATGGGCGCCGTGATTTGGGTGGAAAATTTGTGTTCCCTGTGTTTTAGAGCGCAGCTCTTAGGCGCCCCGTTCCTGCGTTTCGCGTTGGCGTCGTCCCTCGGCGTAACCGAGCAAACGAGCACAGGAAGGATGAAAGAGCGAACGCGGAGGGCAGCGAAGGGTGAAAGACGGCGATAGCGAAGATAGCGCGAGGAGGAAAGCGGAGGAGGAGGGTATGGCGAAAGCGTGAGAAGAAAAGCGTAGTGCCGCTAGGGCCGCTGCCTAGTGCCGCGCAAGACGGCGTTGACGACCGCTACGAGATGGCGCCAGGGTAGCGCGCCCTCGCCTTTTCACCGGTGGCACGCGGCGAGCGCGTCGACCGATACCATATATGGAGACAAAGCACTGCATGAGCGGAGGTCTGTCTGCGGCGGCTGCTGTGAATCGTGCCCACGCGTCACCTACGCGCTACCTCTCGCGATCTCCCGATTAGCGGGGTAGTCACGCCACACTTCGCTCCGTTTGCAATGTGCCGCACGAGATAGATTGTCCGCACCAGTCAATATATCGCGAAATGAAAACATGTATTGATCTGCGCTCAAATTTCGCGTTAGGGAGTATCGTAATCGTCGGTGAATTTTTTTAGAACACTAATCAGCTATATTTTTTGCCTCCTAATAACCGCAGCTCGAACTCAAAAATTTAGCAGACAAAACCAATTTTCCGTGTCGCTATTGAATACTGGTCCAATATTACGACTAACAGCGTGAAGAACCTGGAAGCGGAAATGTACGTACAAGCACAGCTCTGAAGGCGATAGCATATGCCGTATACCCTCGTGTACAGGCTGCACTTTTCTTCTTTTTTTTTTTTTTGTTCTCGGTAAGAGACGGCCTCTACGCAGGTACGGGTCGTTTCGATATAATTTTCCGTCCATATGCAATCCCCGCGATCCGCCAAAAGAGTGAACGCCACTGTCTTCGTGGCGCATTTGTTTGTTCACGCACGCAAGCCAAAAACCTGTTGGTGCCCCTTTCGCCGCCGCGCCGCTCAGTCTGCAACTGTCGGTTCGGCAGCACGATCATTGGTATGCAATCGTGCTCCGCGCTGTCCGTGGCGTTAAATATTCCTGCAACTTCGGAACGTTACACAACAAGGTCCGAAGGCTCCACGTGCCACAGGCTCAGAATACAAACCGGAGAATACTTCTATACCTTTCTTTTTGTCCTCAAGTATTTCCCACATTTTTAAAATCGAATTTCAGGCTCCAGAGTTGGAGGTGCGCCTCTTACACGAACTCGAGTCTTACTCGAGTATACACGGTAAGCGATGCGCACGCAGCGGACGCTTTCTTCGTAACGATGCATCTTGATGATGATGATGATGATGATGATGATCTTAAAGTCATTAGCACATGCCCACTCAGGGGTATTGGCCAAAAGTCTTACAGTTTTCTTTATATGTTTAAGCAAATAAATTTAGAAATAATATTGACGTATGAATTTGCAGGGCTTTCCTCCTATCACTTCTGTATTTCCTTTCTTATCCCATGTGCCACCTCCGCCGTTCAATCTATGAACAAAACTCCTTACGTCAGCAGTTACAAGACGCGAGGAAAACGCAAAAAGCAAAACGAAAATGGGAAGGGGGGGGGGAAACAGAAAGGAATGAGTATAAGAAGAGATCGAAGAAGATGACAACCACCATATGACCCTGATTCAGTAACCGAACACGTGACACATAAGTTCACCTTCTTTATAAAAAAAAAAAAGAAGAGTCAGCGCTCTTTCGATGTCTCTTTCGTTGTTAAAATTTTAGTCTTCCCGCTGTCAGCTGCAATCACGCCTCTATACGAGCCAGTCCAATCCCGCCTTTCCCCTCCACCCCCGGCTGTGTAAACCGCCACTGTCTGCACGTAAGTGACAGATCTGACGTACATGGCTCACACAGTGTGCTGGACAGTCGTTTGCCTCGCAGTTCTTGTGTTTTTCGATATTCCCGTCACTTGCCGAACGCCCATCTATAGTATGTAGTACATACAACACTCCCATAGTCCTTGCAGGTTTCATTCATATAGTCCCAAGGCCGTCTGCAGCACCGTGGGGCGCGATAACTATCTAAGGACGGACAGTCTTATCTAGCTGTGCGTCTCTTCCTGATTATTCAGTGCTTTGTTACGTATTATTTCATTCACTCTCGCAACGTCCGACTCGAAGCAATCGCTTCGAAAGACGACAAGGTCGATAGAAGCGAACAGAAACGCGGTAATGAGAAAAAAATAAAATAAAACGGAGCTGAACTCTCGCCGAAACATTGCCTGCCAGATGGACAGTCGACTGCAAAAGCTTACGGGCCACGGGATCTCGATGGGGAAACGGTGAATTTCCGAGCAACCCAAAACAGCGAGCCAGTCGAAACCGTACATCCCGGCGTTGTTCGCATACGCTGTTATAGTATTGCAGAGGTGACAAATTCGAATTCCCGGTTGCGTTGTAAGGCTGCGGAGGTATTCCGCTTTCTTATCGGATACCGTACGTGGTCCGCAAACTTTTGAGGTCGACTGTACTCCGCCTCGCCAACTACGCGCGTAGTGTACAGAGAAAGGCCGTACGGATCGTTTCAACCAGTCAATAATGAGAGCCGGCTCCGTGTTCCCAACAACGACATCGCCCAGTGTCCGCTATTGATCCTTCCGTGAAAGGGACACCTAAGAGAAAAACTAAATGAGTCTATACAAAGAAAATGTACCTTTAGAACTTTACTTATAATAATTTCGCGATAATAGGCTCATTACTGGGAGAGAAAATGAAGGCTAAAGTTTCATTTTTCTGTTTACTTGAGCACCGGAACGAAAGCGCCGGTACATCAGTTTGACGTCGCAAATGTCAAAGTGTCCCTTTTTTTTTTCTTTACTTGGGCTCTTGTGGCTCAGTAAAGGTCGAAACTTGCCAAGTGCAGTTCTTTGACTATATCATAGTTCAACGCAATCGATCCTTACCGATAAAGAAATTACTGGGCTCGAGCAATCGCCGTCAGAATCCATGATCGACGCCAAGCCAAGGTGGTGCTTGAACTTCAAGATGACGTCGTGAGGGTGGACCGTCTTCTCAGTTTTGCGTTATTTTTGGTGCAACAAGCCTCCTCTCAGCGACGTTTTTCTATTGTCTAAGGCTGTTTAATAATGGCAGTTCGAATAATATTTCCCTTTAATGTCCGTGAACTTTTTACGAGTCAGCGTCGCAGGCACAGAGTGATCAGGAGAAGCCCTTCTGGTTTTCTTTTCCGGACGCCTGAGGCGACTCCTAGGTGTCGTCGATGTGCACACAGCTGGTGGTGAGGCGGAGTGTAGGGCAGCACGGAGCGATGAGGGTGATGTGACGATTTGTTTGCATCCCCTTTGAAATGGGGCGGTGACGAATAGTCACCTAGTTCTATGGGGGCCAAATGCGAAAATACCCGTGCACTAAGATTTAGGTGCTTCTTAAAGAACCCCAGGTGGTTCAAATTTGAGTCCCCCACTACGGCGTGCCTCATAATCAGAAAGTGGTCTTGGCACGTGAAACCCCATAATTTA